>NC_057809.1:283573184-283592234 GCF_018294505.1 Triticum aestivum
CCGGTGCTGGTGCTCGCCTCCCTCCTCTGCTTCCTCCCCTCCCAACCTCGGCCGTCATCGGTCCTGCCTCCTCACCCTGCACCCTCTGTAAACCACCCCCCCTCTCTCTGCTAGCTAGGGTTAATTTACTTAGGTTTTAGTTATGTTAATTAGGTTATCTATTTAGTTATGAATTTAGATAGGTTTCATAATTTTCTGAATTTATATGCAAATTTGAACTGGACATGTGATATGTGGATATGTCATGTTTTGGACATGTCATGTTTTGGTAAATGATCCGAGTTGCCTATTTTACGTCGGAATGTTGATTCATTTCCGTTCCGGTGAATTTCAGGCGCTCGATATGTCCATTTTTTAGCAAAGGTCATGCCGAAATTTCCGGTGAATAAAGGCATGATTTGTGCTACATAGTTGGCATATCGAGTGCTGGCACATAGATTTCTTTTTTATCTCATTTCTCATTTATTCATACTTTTAGAAATAAATGAGGACACTTAATCATAGGAAACATGTCGAACAACGAAGAAACTGGGCCTTCTGACCAAGATGCAGACGAGATGGATTATGAGGGTGAACAAGACTACCTCGACTTTTTGACTGCTAAGCAAGGTTTGCAGGTCCGCCTCGATGATGGTACTGACACCGACACCGACACCGACGGCGCCGGCACCGATGGCGGCGCCAACACCGGTGGGGAAGGTACCGCCGGGGAAGATACCGGCGCCAATGCCGGTACCGAAAAGAGGCATAAGAAGCAGAGGATACGAAAACCTAACAAACTAGGGATTGGACGACTTGTGATCACAAAGATGGCACCTGGCAAGTTTGAGCCATTAGAGCCGGAAGAACCTCGCAAGTGCTATGGGAACCAAGTAGGATGCGTCCTACGGGAATGCGCGAGCATCAATGACGATGACCTAAGGAGTAAAGAACATTTGACACAGTTGCTCCTAACAAAGTTGCACAAGAGATTCAAGTTCCCCGATCGGGATGATAACATAGAACAACCGTGGGATGATCCAAAGATGAAAAAGATTAACAATCACGCCATGGGCATGTTCAGCAATGATTTGCCCTCCTGGAAATCGAGGGTGAAACGAGCTATTGAGGCTGAGGAACCCCTGTCCAAGATTCTGGAGGAAAATCTGACACTTACGGAAGAGGAGTTTGAAAAGTTCAAGGACACTTGCGCTACCGAGGACGCCAAGGCTAAGGCTGCGAAATTCAAGAGCCTTCAGCAAAGGAACACGGGGAAGCATCACCTCGGAAGCCGTGGCTACCTCGGTAAAAGATCCATATGGGATTTGGAGGACGCGGAACGTGAAGCCGCGGGTCTCCCAGACCCCTTCGCGAAGTTCACCAACCCCTTGGAGCATGACTTCATTAGGGCCCGCTACAAGTGGGACAAGGAGAAAAAGGTTTTTTACACGGACAAGATCACGAGGAAATTGATTAGACTACTGGGGAAGCAACACCAGCTTGCAGCCGAAAACCCTACTTCTCCGATGATACCGAAGTGGGACACCCCTCTCAACCGGGCCTTGAACGAACTTAAGGGACTCCCTTTGGGCCAGCGGCCACAATATGGTCGTGTGCACGGCGCTGGAGATGGCACCACGTGGAAGGTGTTTTACAACGAGGGCCCGGAGGCCAAGAAGCAGAAAAAGAAGTTTAGTCAGGCGGACATCGACGCGAAGGTGAAGCTTGCGGTCGAGAAAAAAGCAGCCGAGGACGCAAAAAAAGCAGCTGAGGACAAATATGAGTTGTTACAGCAGGCAGTCAATGCAGCTGTAACTGCCTGCAGAAATGATTTCGCTACTAACTTGGTTCCAGTTATCATCAACTGGATGAAGGAAAATCCAGACAAGACGGTACATGATTTCCCGTTGCCAAGTTTCAACGGGAGCAACTCCATGAACAACAACATCATCGCACCATCACTTGCCCACGCAACCGAGCCTCCTCTCGCAGCCGCTCCCGCTCATAGCAGCCCGTTCTCAGTCTCTGGCGCGTTCGGTGGGCCTTCGTCTTTGGCTGAGCTCGACGCCATCACGGTAATTACATGTCGCACCACCATATATATATAACATTCCATTTTTGTTGCCTTTCGGATGTTTTACGCCACAGGCATATGTGTTTGCAGGCGAAAGAAACCCCATGCACCATACTCTACATGATCAAAGGCCAGAAGGTGGACGTGGGAAAGGGGATGATAATGGACCCCTTGCAACCCACGTTCCACAACCAGCCGATCCCTGCTGGGCACTTCAGGGTTAGCTTGTCCAGTGTGAAATCAGGGCACGAGGATTTGCCTCCTCCAGTACAGCATGTGGGAGCGGACGACGAGACCCCGTCGTGGATTGGAAGCTGCAAGGGTTGGGTGCTGCTATGGCCGAAGAATCTTATTCGTCTGGAGCCGGCCGAGAGCACACCAATAACCACACATCAACAAGCATGTGCGGAGACCACCACCCGGCCTACGCAATTACCAGCTCCTATAGTGCCGGGTGAGAGCGGCGGACGGCATGATGAAGGGGGTGCAATAGTGCTGGCTGATGTAATTTGTCTTGTAGAACAGAGAATGGATGATGAGACGGAGGTGGACCCTATGGATTTCCTCAATACAAACGCGTATGACTGTGACATAGAATTGATGAGTCAACCATATGAAGAATCGGGCTATCAGCTTGCTAATGAGGATATGGATGATATGCCCGGGCAGGAAGGTCGTAGCAGGGATTGCAAAAAGTCTCTCTTCATGAAATCTTCACAGGACACGCCTGAAGATGCCGCCTCAACATAGGCTCAACTATCCCAGTGCGAGGGTTGTACAGTACTTAGCCCGGGAACACTGGGGCAGGGGTTAAGGAAGGGTCTAGAAGGTGTGCCCAAGAAAAAGGAGAGAAAGAGATCGGGGAAGATAGCTGCCTCCAAACAAGCCAGAGCACATAGCAGCCAAATGATGAATTCTGAAGAGCGTGTACCCGTGAAAGGTGCGGCCATGTTCCATCTCACGGGCGAGCCGATGCTACCGCCGAAACCGCTGGAGGCACTATCAGGGGATCTCAGGAGACTGCACGACCATGTGCTGCCGACTGAGAAAAGACTACTAGCCTCAAAGGATCCAGGATATCCGACATACGCGGCTCGTGTGCCTGAGGGGAAGTGCTACGTCGAGACACGGCCCGCGGAGGTGTTCTTCCTGCGGTTTGACCATATCTTTGAGATGTTTCTGACAAGGCGGCTCGATTTTACAATCGTCCGCCTTTTTGCGCTACATATGAGCTCTGTCATGAACAGTGAAGAAGTCTCGCAAATCTGTGTGGTGGATCCGTACTACATGCACAAGTCTTTCTTGAGTCTTGGCGCCTTTGAGCATGAAACTGCCAGGGACTACCTCCAAAACTTCATGGTATAGAATAAGGACTGGGAAATTGTCCTCGTGCCTTATCATCCAAAGTAAGTCAGTTTCGAACAACCCTTTCTCTATGGGGAATAATTTGAGGTGTCTTTTCCCCGCAGCAACGGGCGCGCCGTCCTTATCGTTCTTTATCCGCAAGTCTCCCACGCCGTGTATTTTGACCCTTCCAGAGACTATGAGAAAAAAGACTACACCCACATAATGAATATTCTAGATGATGCTCTCCAAGGCTTCAGCTTTAGAGGTGGCCACATGCAGATCAGGAAACAAAGGAACAAGAAGATGAGTTTCGCGCATAAAACTAACTTCTCCTGCATCCAAGTCCCAAAACCAAGCAAGAAGGATGGATTGTACATCCTCCATCTCATGATTCAGTTCAACACGGATCACCAAAAGCTTCGCATGAGAAGCAGAAATGATGATCATATCCACAAGTGGCTAGAATCTCATGGAGAAGCGGATTATAAACTTAGAGATGACTTCTTTCGCATCCAAAGCGACATTGCGACGATCATCATGAAAGAAGTCGTCGATGAGAAGGGGATGTTCCACCACGGCCCTATATCGCGAGCTGACGTCCGAACTCGCATAGGCATGCAACGTCTAGACCTCACGCCGTTCAAGAAGCTAGGGTCCATTCTCGATGATATGGAAGGATGGAACTTCTAGTGATTTATGATGCCGATGATGATGATATGTGTTGGTTGAACTTGTATAATATTTGTAGCGATGCAACTTTGTGATGTCCACGATCCCTGCCGAACTTGCGTAACGCTACTTTGTTAGTTTGCGTACGATGACCTGCATACCTCTAGTTAATTAATTTGCATATTGTATGTTGCATCTAGTTGCTAACCCTTTATTTTTCGGTGTTCTTTAGTATATTTTGTTGCATATATATGATTGTACATCCTCTTCATGAACATGCATCTCTAACAGGTACCTAGTTTCTTGATGGCGAGATGGAACTGCTATGTCGTGTACAAAGGGAAGGTTCCGGGGGTGTACAACGAGTGGCATGAGTGTCAGGCTATAAAGGCTTCAAAAGCAGACAAGAAGGAGAAGCTAGTTACTTAAGGTTCACGCTAGCGCGAGAGAGGACTCATAACTGCCATCTCATGTACTGCATAGTTTCGCTCTCACTCATAGTGATAGCTCTTCTCGCGTATACCTTTGTTTAGATGGATGACGTTGTAGTTGCAAGTATTCTAGACTTGCATGTATCGCTATTTTCGAGATGATGATAAGATACCACTTTGTGTTGGGTGATGATTATGACGAGACTATTTGTATGTATATGCTATGATTACATTTGTGGTCTCACAGGCATTTGTATGTGTATCATGATGACATTTGTATGTGCTAAAGATTCTTCTATAAAGCCTGTTCAAATACAAAACAAATATGCCAAAAAAACAAAAAATAACTAAAATTAGTAGTAGCGAGTGGAGAAAAGTTAGCAGCAGCGCGGTTGTAGCTGTAGCGCACACAGGGGAAGCGCGCTATAGCTATTAGCAGTAGCGAGGTTCCTTTAAGCGCGCTGCTGCAACACTTGTGTAGCAGTAGCGCGGGTGGACCAGCGCTACTGCTATACGTTAGCTGTAGCGCCTTATTAGTAGCGCCGGCCCGCGCTACTAAAAGGCCGAAAACCCGCGCTGCTGCTAGGCTTTTCCCTAGTAGTGGACTAGCCATCTCTCAGATTGGATAAAAAGACAAAACAGAAGGTAATATTTTAAATTCACACAAGCGTTGCATAGCGCATATGAAACAAGTTTTCATCATACAGGATCACACAAGCAAGTTTACTCAAATATTACATCCTTTGAACATTCGTCCGCTACAAGATGGGCACCCTTCAGGACACCCTCATAATAAATTTCGGGGGTGCGATGCTCCTTGCCCTGCGGCGGCCCTTCCTTGATCAGCTTCACACCGTCTAGCTTGGCCCACTGCACCTTCACACGGGCGAAAGCCCGGCATGCACCTTCGATGCAGACGGACCGCTTGACGACCTCCAGCCGTGGGCAGGCATACACAAGCCGCCTCACCAGGCCGAAGTAGCTATTCAGAAGGGTGTCGCCAGGCCACAACCGGACTATAAGGCCCTTCATGGCCTGTTCGGCCGCCTTGTGCAGCTCGACCAGCTGCTTTAGCTGGTCGCTCAGAGGCATCGGGTGTTCGGTCTCAGTATACTGAGACCAGAACAGCTTCTCCGTTAAGCTTCCCTCCTCGGCCTGGTAAAATTGTGCGGCATCCGACACGCTGCGGGGCAAATCTGTGAATGCTCCTGGAGAGCTCCAAATTCGGGTAAGTAATCAGTAATTTACTTTCACATGCTTGCTTTGCATATAGAATGCCTTATCCGCCGCTATTTTCTTCATCGCTTCAATCTCCTAGAGGGCCTTTTGGGCCTCGGCCTTGGCACTCTTTGCGCTCTCGAGGGCCGCGGCAAGCTCAGACTCTCGCGTGTTCAAGTCAAGCTCCAACGCCTCGTGCTTCATCACGAGAGCCTGGAGCTCTTGCTGCACCTCACCCACACGAGCCTCTTGCTTTTACCGCTCGGTGCACTCCTTGGCCGCTTTCTCTTCGGCCTTGGTTAGCGCTTCCTTCAGGGTCACCACCTCGGTCGTGGCCCCTGGCAAATATACGATGATCCTGTCATTTTGCAATCGCGTCTTCTTTTATATATACATATCTATAGACAGGGTATTACTTACCCTTGTTCTCCTCGAGCTGCCTCTTGGCAAGGCTGAGCTCTTTCTTGGACCCCTCGAGGTCCTGCTTCGGTGAGGCAACCTCCGCAGTCAGTGCGGCTGAGGCCAGCAGCAAAGCATGCATACGCATATTGACATACTTCAATTAGACTCCTGCGATATTGTTTGCTCCTCTGTTTGGCTTTTCTTTGTGAACACCGATCAGAGCATCAGGGGCTACTGTCTATGCGGTAATATTTTTCCTATATTTTAGCACTTACCTCAAAGTCTGTTAGAAGGCTGGCATAGGCTTCAGTCAATCTGCTCTTGGCCGACTGAACCTTCTGGATCACCGCACTCATGATAGTGCGGTGCTCCTCGTCGATGGAAGCGCTGCGAAGCTCTCCCAGCAGATTGTCCAGCGCCTCTGGATGGACAGAGGTCACCGGCACAGGTGCCTCGCCCCTCTTAGATGGAGGCCGCCTGCCCGAGCCCGGAACCAATGGAGGTTCCGGCATGGTATTCGGCTGAGGGCCAAACTCGGAGCTCTCAGGGGCCTTGTCCCCTCGGCTCCCGGAGTCCGGGAGGCCGCCTTGAGGTGCCTCTGGGACTGTCTCCCCTCGACCCGGTGCCTCGTGAGATAGCACCTCGGCGTCGTCTGCAGGATGAGGGGAGGTGGCGGTCGGGACGGGATGGCTATCCATGTCCGACGAGCCCACGGAGCCATCCGATGATACGTCGATACTGGCTCGTGGCGGCCTGCATAATCATGTTCGGCATTAGGGAAAGTAGTGCGACAAAGGAATGCTATGAGTTACTCTGGTATCCGAATACTTACGATCTCCCCAGGCGCTTGGCCCTAGGCAACCACTCGTCTTCGCCTTCGTCGACGGCGGTGGAACTGTCCGGAAGGAGAGTCCTTCCCTTCTTGGACCCTTCGGCCCCCCAGTTGGGGCGGCCTTCCTTTTCTTATCTCCCCCGACTGGAGGGGGAGCATCTTCTTCTTCTTCCTCGTCCTCGGGGGAGGAGTGCGCCGCAGAGTCATTAGATGGTGAGTCCGACGACGCCTGGTGTCGGGAACTCTTTCGGGTTCCCTTGGCCTTCTTGGTCTTCTCCGGCACCTTGTAAGGAGCCGGAGTTAGCATCTCCGTCAGGAGAGCACCCGTAGTGTCTTCGGGCAAAGGGGCCGGATAGTTAGTCTGCCCCGACGTCTCCACCCAGTCCTATCAAAGGCATGGAGATTAGACCCCGCACATGATTAAGCTAGGGGAAATAAATGTCCTACAGGACGTATTGAACTCACCGAACGCGCTAGGCGCTTTGCGCTTAGTCCGCGGTCCTTGGCGAGAGAAGGAGGGACCTCGACGCCCTTGAACAGCACTTCCAGACGTCCTTGTGCGTCATATCAAAGAGGTCGCTCAGAGTCTGGTGCTATGCTGGGTCGAACTCCCACAAGTTAAAATCCCGTTGTTGACACGGGAGGAAACGGCAGATGAGCATAACCTGGACTATGTTCACAAGCTTGAGCTTCTTGCTTGCCATACTCCGGATACATTTCTGGAGTCCGTCCAGCTGCACCGATGAACCCCACGACAAGCCCTTCTCTTTCCAGGAAGTGAGCCATGTAGGGAATCCGGATCTGAACTCGGGGGCCGCCGCCCATTTGGCGTCGCGCGGCTTGGTGTTGTAGAACCACGCCGATTGCCATCCCTTTATTGTCTCCACAAAGGAGCCTTCAAGCCATATAACGTTGGGCATCTTGCCCACCATGGCTCCGCCGCATTCTGCTTGTTGGCCTCCTACCACCTTCGACTTGATATTGAAGTTCTTTAACCACAGGTCGAAGTGGGGCCGGATGCGGAGGAAAGCCTCACACACGACGATGAACGCCGAAATGTTGAGGACGAAGTTCTGGGCCAGATCATGAAAGTCCAGCCCGTAGTAGAACATGAGACCATGGACGAATGGATGGAGGGGAAACCCCAGTCCGCGGAGGAAGTGGTGGAGGAAAACTACCATCTCGTGAGGTTTCGGGGTAGGGACGATCTGCCCCGCAGCGGGCAGCCGATGCGCGATATTCATGGCTAAGTATCCGGCTCCGTGCAGCTTCTTGATATGTCCCTCCGTAACGGAGGAAGCCATCCATTTGCCTCCTGCTCCGGACATGTTTGGATAAGGTTGAGGGAAGGGATGTGGACTTGGGTGTTGGAGCTCGATTGCGCGAAAATGGATGAGCAAAGGAGGAAGAAGATGTGGATGAAAAGGTGAATCCTTATCCCTTTATATGGGCGGACGAAACTAAGCGCCCCCACTAGCCTGGTAAAACTCGCTTATCCCCCAAGCGCCATAATCAATGGCGCGGTTGGGTTACCCACACCCGTATTGATGAGAATCCCGTGATAAGGGGACACGATCTCTGCTTTGACAAGACGTGTCAAAAAACTGCCTCGCGTTATGTGCGGGGCTACTTAAAGGAAACGGTTCGAATAATCCCCGGTACATGGCATAATGTCGTGTTGCCAAAATAGGTCAGCAAATTAGATTTGCGGAAATATTATTCTCTCTATGGTGGTATGTGGAACTTATTTTGCAGGGTCGGACACTATCCTTATATTCAAATTCTTTTGTGGTATATTCGGAGGAGGAACCCGCCTTGCAATGCCGAAGACAATACTGCGCGCCAGACTCATCGTCATTGAAAGCCTGGTTCAGGGGCTACTGTGGGAGTCCTGGATTAGGGGGTCTCCGGACAGCCGGACTATCTCCATTGGCCGGACTGTTAGACTATGAAGATACAGGATTGAAGACTTCGTCTCATGTCCGGATGGGACTCTACTTGGCGTGGAAGGCAAGCTAGGCAATACGGATATGTTTATCTCCTCCTTTGTAACCGACCTTGTGTAACCCTAACCTCTTCGGTGTCTATATAAACCGGAGGGTTTTAGTCCTTAGGACAACATACAGTCATACCATAGGCTAGCCTCTAGGGTTTAGCCTCTCCGATCTCGTGGTAGATCTACTCTTGTACTACCCATATCGTCAATATTAATCAAGCAGGACGTAGGGTTTTACCTCCATCAAGAGGGCCCGAACCTGGGTAAAGCATTGTGTCCCCTGCCTCCTGTTACCATCCGCCTTAGACGCACAGTTCGGGACACCCTACCCGAGATCCACCGGTTTTGACACCGACAGCCGCTTTATCTTCGGCCTTGGTTAGCGCTTGCTTCAGGGTTGCCACCTCGGTCGTGGCCCCTGGCAAATATACGATGATCCTGTCATTTTGCAATCGCGTCTTCTTTTATATATACATATCTACAGATAGGGTATTACTTACCCTTGTTCTCCTCAAGCTGCCTCTTGGCAAGGCTGAGCTCTTTCTTGGACCCCTTGAGGTCCTGCTTCAGTACGGCGACCTCCGCAGTCAGTGCGGCGGACGCCAGCAGCGAAGCCTGCATACATCATATTAGACTCATGTGATATTGTTTGATCCTCTGTTCGGCTTTTATTTGTGAACACCGAACAGAGCATCAGGGGCTACTGTCTATGCGGTAATATTTTCCTATATCTCAAACACTTACCTCAAAGCCTATTAGAAGGTTGGCACAGGCTTCAGTCAATCCGCTCTTGGCGGACTGAACCTTCTAGATCACGGCACTCATGATAGTGCGATGCTCCTCGTCGATGGAAGCGCTGCGAAGCGCTTCCAGCAGATTGTCCGGCACCTCTGGATGGACAGAGTTCACTGGCACAGGCGTCTCGCCCCTCTTAGAAGGAGGCCGCCTGCCTGAGCCCAGAACCAATGGAGGTTCCGGCGTGGTGTTCGGCTGAGGGCCGAACTCGGAGCTCTCAGGGGCCTTTTCCCCTCGGCTCCCGGAGTCCAGGAGGCCACCTTGAGGCGCCTCGGGGACTGTCTCCCCTCGACCCGGTGCCTCATGAGACAGCACCTCGGTGTCGTCAGCAGGATGAGGGGAGGTGGCGGTCGGGACTAGATCGCTATCCATGTCCGACGAGCCCAGGGAGCCATCCAATGATACATCGATACTGGCTCGTGGCGGCCTGCATAATCATGTTCGGCGTTAGGGAAAGCAGTGCGACAAAGGAATGCTATGAGTTACTTTGGTATCCGAATACTTACGATCTCCCCAGGGGCTTGGCCTTGGGCAACCACTCGTCTTCGCCTTCATCGGTGGCGGTGGAACTGTCCGGAAGGAGAGTCCTTCCCTTCTTGGACCCTTCGCCCCCCTCCCCCCAGTTGGGGCGGCCTTCCTTTTCTTATCTCCCCCAACAGGAGGGGGACCATCTTCTTCTTCTTCCTCGTCTTCGGGGGAGGAGTGCGCCGCAGAGTCATCGGACGGTGAGTCCGACAATGCCTGGCGTCTGGAACTCTTTGGGGTTCCCTTGGCCTTCTTGGTCTTCTCTAGCACCTTGTAAGGAGCCGGAGTCAGCATCTCCGTCAGGAGAGCGCCCGCAGTGTCATCGGGCAAAGGGGTCGGACAGTTAATCTGCCCCGACGTCTCCATCCGGTCCTATCAAAGGCACGGAGATTAGACCCCGCACATGATTAAGAAAGGGGAAATAAATGTCCTACGGGATGTATTGAACTCACCGAACGCGCTAGGCGCTTTGCGCTTAGTCCGCGGTCCTCGGCGAGAGAAGGAGGGACCTCGGCACCCATGAACAGCACCTTCCAGACGTCCGTGTGTGTCGTATCGAAGAGCTTGCTCAGAGTCTGGTGCTGGGCCAGGTTGAACTCCCACAAATTAAAATCCCATTGTTGACA
Source organism: Triticum aestivum (assembly GCF_018294505.1). NCBI lineage: Eukaryota > Viridiplantae > Streptophyta > Magnoliopsida > Poales > Poaceae > Triticum > Triticum aestivum. Next base: position 283,584,079 of record NC_057809.1, read on the forward strand.
CGGGAGGATCCGGCGGATGAGCATAACCTGGACTACGTTGACAAGCTTGAGCTTCTTGCCTGCCATACTCCGGATACATTTCTGGAGTCCATCCAGCTCCACCGATGAACCGCACGACAAGCTCTTCTCTTTCCAAGAAGTGAGCCGTGTAGGGAATCGGGATCGAAACTCGGGGGCCGCTGCCCATTTGGCGTTGCGCGGCTCGGTGATGTAGAACCACGCCGATTGCCATCCCTTTATTGTCTCCACAAAGGAGCCTTCAAGCCATATAATGTTGGGCATCTTGCCCACCATGGCTCCACCGCATCCTGCTTGTTGGCCTCCCACCACCTTCGGCTTGACATTGAAGGACTTTAACCACACGCCGAAGTGGGGCAGGATGCGGAGGAAAGCCTCACACATGACGATGAACGTCGAAATGTTGAGGACGAAGTTCGGGGCCAGATCGTGAAAGTCCAGCCCATAGTAGAACATGAGACCACGGACGAATGGATGGAGGGGAAACCCCAGTCCGCGGAGGAAGTGGTGGAGGAAAACTACCCTCTCGAGAGGTTCCGGGGTAGGGATGATCTGCCCCGCAGCGGGCAGTCGATGCGCGATATTTGCGGCTAAGTATCCGGCTCCGCGCAGCTTCTTGATATGTCCCTCTTTAACGGAGGAAGCCATCCATTTGCCTCCTGCTCCGGACATGTTTGGAGAAGGATGAGGATAGGGATGTGGACTTGGGTGTTGGAGCTCGAGTGCGCGAAAATGGATGAGCAAAGGAGGAAGAAGGCGTGGATGAAAAGGTGAATCCTTATCCCTTTATATGGGCGGACGAAACTAAGCGCCCCCACTAGCCTGGTAAAACTCGCTTATCCCCCAAGCTCCATAATCGATGGCGCGGTTGGGTTACCCACACCCGTATTGATGAGAATCCCGTGATAAGGGGACACGATCTCTGCTTTGACAATACGTGTCAAAAACTGCCTCGCATTATGTGCGGGGCTAGTTAAAGGAAACGGTTCAAATAATCACCGGGCCATGGCATAATGTCGTGTTGCCAAAACAGGTCAGCAAATTAGATTTGCGGAAATATTATTCTCTCTACGGTGGTATGTGGAACTTATTTTGCAGGGTTGGACACTATCCTTATATTCAAATTCTTTCGTGGTATATTCGGAGGAGGAACCCGCCTTGCAATGCCGAAGACAATACTGCGCGCCAGACTCATCGTCATTGAAAGCCTGGTTCAGGGGCTACTGTGGGAGTTCTGGATTAGGGGGTCTCTAGACAGCCGGACTATCTCCATTGGCCGGACTGTTAGACTATGAAGATACAGGATTGAAGACTTCGTCTCGTGTCCGGATGGGACTCTACTTGGCGTGGAAGGCAAGCTAGGCAATACAGATATGTGTATCTCCTCCTTTGTAACTGACCTTGTGTAACTCTAACCTCTCCGGTGTCTATATAAACCGGAGGATTTTAGTCCGTAGGACAACATACAATCATACCATAGGCTAGCTTCTTGGGTTTGGCCTCTCTGATCTCGTGGTAGATCTACTCTTGTACTACCCATATCGTCAATATTAATCAAGCAGGACGTAGGGTTTTACCTCCATCAAGAGGGCCCGAACCTGGGTAAAACATTGTGTCCCCTGCCTCCTATTACCATCCGCCTTAGACGCACAGTTCGGGACCCCCTACCCGAGATTCGCCGGTTTTGACACCGACAGGCATGCATGACAACATAAATCAAACCTTCTCAGCTTTTTACCAGGGCACGGTGAGGCCATACCTTGGCAGCATGCCAGGCATCATGTTTTTGAAGCATGTATTTCATTTTTCTATAGTTGATAACCTAGTAAATGACGCGTTTGTGGTTGACTATTGGCACACATTCCCTTGAAATCTATGCCCATTCCTTATAAAAGGCATGAGAATTTACTAAATACCACGAGTATGGTTTTTCCAGACCGTTCTTGTGCACCTTTTCATGCACCGATTGCTAGAATTTGAATTACGTGGATTAATGCCTAAAAAATGCACATAATCCCCTAAATATGTTAAATGAGCCCGCAAAAATGCCAAATTTGAACACGTTGCATTCGAGGGGGTATGTTGATTGTAGAAAAAACTAAATGACAAGCTAGGAAGGAAATTTGGATTCCCGGCCCCTTCAATCTTGTTGATTTCCCCCTCGAAACCATGAAAATTCCTCGGTGATGGTTCAATTTATGAATGGCGTGGACGACGACATAACCCAAACCTTCTCAAATTTGTACCAAGGCATGGTGAGGCCATTCATTGGCACCATGCCAGCCGTCATGTTTTTCAAGCATGTATTTTATTTTTCTATAGTTGAAAAACCAATAAACAACGTGTTTGTGGTTCACTATTGCCACACATTTCCGTGAAATATCTTCCCATTCATTGTAAAAGGCATGGGAATTTACTAAATAGCATGATCATGGTTTTCCAGACCATTCTCGTGCACCTTTCATGGACCGATTGTTTGAATTTGAATTATGTGCATTAATCCCCTAAATATTGTAAATGAACCCGGAAAAGCGCCAAATTGAACACGGTGATTTGCAGGGTTTATGTTCATCATGGAAAAAAAACTCATGGACAAAGGACAAAGTAAATTTGGATTCCCCTTCAATCTCGGTGATTTACTGTCGCACACGGTTCGTCTCCGTCGCCTCTCTGAACCATGTGTGTTCACCCAGACATGCAAAAGGAAAAACGAAAACCCTCGCCCACTTCGTCCCCACCTACTCGCCGCGGACTCCTCTACAAGTCTACACCTCATCAACTTCTATAGCGGTGGACATCCTAAGCTCGAAGAATATCATCGACGGGCGGAGGTCGCGCTCCAAGCGGCACATGATTTAGCCCCTACCACTATCCGCCGCGTATCTGCACTAACATTCTAGACTCTGGTCCATTGGGGTTCTCTGCGGGATTGGGCTAGGGATTCTTCTCATGGAGAAGGTAATCAAGTTAGCAAAATATTCACTCATCTCTTATCGTAGTCTGTCCGTCGCTGTTAATCAACAGACGAAAATCAATGTGGATTCATTTTTCTTCTAGCTGATTCATGGGTTTTCATTCATGTATCCACAGTGCAAGCACAAATCGGGCAAGTGTGGTCGCGGCCAGTCGGAAACGAATTTCTATCTCAACATTCCAGATGACTTCAAGGAGCGCTCGGTATGATTAATCGCAACCAACCATGGCCGGCATGGCCGAAATTTGTGAACATATACCGTACGTTGCTACATTTGGATAAAAGGTACGGTGCCACGTGCAGCCTAGATGTCGAAGCTGATTTCCCCCCATATATTAGGAAAATATATGATGTATTGTTCATTTAGTTAATCTCATATTTGCATCAAATCTTTGTTACATTATCTATTTTTAATTGTATATTTTTGTACTTTGCTTTCATCTATATATTGATCTATTTTATTAGTCGCTCCCATATTTGCATGTTGCTCTGTTATTTCAATATATCTACTTTATGATCTTAATTTTCATTTCAAGCAGTACATCCTTGCTTTGCAAGAACAAGAGTAGAAGGAAATTGATGTAGGGTGGAACCCTAGGTGGCTAATCTTTCATGATTGGAGCAGATCCTGCGAAGAATATGAAGAACACAACGGGAAGGAGAGGAATCACTCAAATCAACAAGAAACAATCACACATGTGATAGATCCAAGTACCCATAGAGATCACACGGTCCAAATCCAACAAAGGACGATACAAACGATAACTAGTTCATCTGTGTGAGGAGGTATTGAGGGGTCATCCCATGTAGGGGTCTTGAATCCAAGGTGGATCTTCTCCGAAGAGGCTGCGGTCTATCTCGATGGAGTAGATCCGTATGGATGAGCAAAGCTATAACGCCCCGAGACCGATGTGCCAGGTGTCTTCTAGTTATTCGTTGTTGTTGCCTTGTCATTTGCTTGCGTCTCATGCATTTCATATCATGTCATCATGTGCATCGCATTTGCATACATGCTCGTCTCATGCATCCGAGCACTTTCCCCGTTGTCCGTTTTGCAATCCGGCGCTCCTATGTCCTCCGGTGTCCCCTTTTGCCTCTTTTCGTGTGCGGGTGTTAAACGTTCTTGGATTGGACCGAGACTTGCCAATCGGCGTTGGTTTACTACCGATAGACCGCCTGTCAAGTCTCGTGCCATTTGGAATTCGTTTGATACTCCGACGGTTAACCGAGGAACCGAGAAGGCTTCGTGTGTGTTGCAGCCCAACACCCCTCCAAAGTGGCCCAAAAACCAACCTAAACCCCCTCCATCATCTCGGTCGTTCGATCACGATCGCGTGGCCGAAAAACGCACCTCATTTGGTCTCTCCTAGCTCCTTCTACCAATATATATGTGGCTCTCCCCGAAATTTCGCGGATGAACCCTAACCTCCGTCCACCTCGCGCCGCCGGACGCATCCGCGCCGCGCCGGACATGTCCACCGCGCCCCTCCACGTCGCTCCAGCCAATGGCATCGCGCCACGTCGCCTCCGCCGCCACCCTCGGCCTATCGTATCGTGCCATGTGTCCCCGCCACCACCTCCTCCACGGCGTCGCCCGCACGGCCCGGGAGAGCCCAGGTCCAGCCCTCCCCGAGCCCGAGTTGGGCCGTCGTCCACCCGTCGCCGCCTTCCACAGGCACCGGCGCGCCCCGGGCGCCCGAGCCTCCATCAAGCCGCCGCCCTTCCTCTGCCGGCTTTGCCCCTCGCCGGCAATCAACGACTCCACCACCGTCGAATCCCATGCGCGCGCTGCCCGCGGGATCCCCGCCGCCAACCGCGCCCGCGCCTCCCCACAGCGCCGGATCTGGCCGCCCCGGCCACCTCCTTGCCGGATCTGCCAGGATCCGTCACCGGCAACCAGGCCCTGTCCTGTTCCGCGCCGCCGCCGCCATTGTTTTGTGCCCAAGCGGGATCGAGAGGTTGACGAGGACAACCTCTCCTCTGCGCATGGGCCCCAATTCCGACCCATCTCTACGGGCCCGCTGCAGGCCCAGCTCCGCCTCCCCCTCAGAGCACTTCAATTTGGCCCAAGGGCCCATGGTGAGCGCCCAGCTATCCTCCGCCTCGTGCGACATTTACTACTTGACGCTCAGTGCTGAAACGACGAAGTCCTGAGATTCCATATTCATATGCCTCTGTTCAACATGCCATAACATTGTCACTGTTGCTCCGTTTTGCATGCATGAGTTACCAAAATGTTCATCATGTTGCCCACTTCATTTCATTCCATTGCACCATGTTCATTTGAGCTCATCTTGACGCCCTAAATGCTGTTGCAAGAGTGCTATGTGATGTTAGTTTTAGATTCTTATCAGTAATTGGACATTTGTCATTTTTAACATGATTAATGTGTGCCTCCTATGAACTTGAGCCCTACATGAGTTTTGAAGTATGCCATGCCATCTTTACAAGGGTGTATGCCACGTATTTTTTTGATCTTTGTGGTGACTAGCACAAGCATGCAAAGTAGCTCTCGCGATGTTGTTGATTTCAGGGACTTAGATTTTCACTAAGTCCTTTTCCTGCTGATATTTTTATGCCATGTATTCATGTTGCTACAGAGTGATCCATGCCTCTTTTGAGCATGTTCAGTAAGGATCATTTTGAGATATTGTTATGATCTATCCATCCATGTCTTTGTTTGCAATTATGGAGCACCCTATCTGGACTCAATCGAGCTCTACTTTTGCTATAAAACGTTCCTGGCAGATTGTTTACATGTTAAGCAATTTTGCCGAGGTTGTTGTAGTTGATCCATGCATGTTATGAGGGTGTTCTTGCCATGTTTAGCTTCTATGCCATGTCTACTTGCTGGGTGTATGCTTAGCTTCTAATTCAATGCCTTGTGGTGAGTGCATCGAGCTCGTAAACATTCCTACTTAAATCTGTTTTGCCATGTTCCAGTTTTCTTCAAAGTCTGAATCTATTAACGATAATTGCTATGTTCACATGGTTGCCATTGTATTTTCTGATCCCTGTTGGCTTATGGTCAGTGAGGGAATTTTGTTGTATGCTTTGAGTAGCTTCATGCCATGCCTTGCTTTGCCATGATATGTTCCTGTAGCATGTTGTTATCTTGCTCTGAACATTACTTCCTGATGTTAAATTCCTGGCATGTTGTTAATTTCACTAAGTCTATAACCTGATATCTTTCGCACTTTTGCCATGCTTGTTCGAACCTGCTATTGTGTGAATTAGCCGTAGCTCAGTGTTCATCTTTTTCAAGCATCTTGAGTGAATCCCTGCCATGTGCTTTGTTGTTATGTTAGAGTGCAGTAACTTCTTGTTCTTGATGCATTTAGATGGCCTCGTGCTGTTAATCGCAGCCTTGTGCCATATTTGTTTTGCTTGCCTTTTCGAAACCGTGCATCCGATTCCGGTGATCTTTATATCGATTTCGACCGAAATCAACTCATCTTTCCAGCGGCACTCTTGGTTTTCCAAGTTGAGGCCAGATTCAATCTTTCCTTTCCGAAACATGCATATGCATCGCATATCACATCCCGCATACCATGCCATGTTTTGCATCATGTTGCTTGCGCATTGCGCCGTGGTTGATTGTGTCTCCCTTTGCTTGTGTTATTGCTTTGGGTAGAGCCGGGAGAGAGTTCGTGTTCGAAGTACCCGTTGAGTACGCCTACGAGGATCAAGCTTACATCAACTCGGAGAACTTTGCAGGCAAGATGACCATAACCTCGAAATCACTTCTATCTTTGCTTGCTAGATGCTCGCTCTTTTGCTATGCCTATGATGCGATACCTACCACTTGCTATATCATGCCTCCCATTTTGCTAATCTAAGCCTCTAACCCACCTTGTCCTAGCAAACCGTTGTTTGGCTATGTTACCCTTTTGCTCAGCCTCTCTTATAGCGTTGTTAGTTGCAGGTGAATATTGGAGTTTGTTCCTTGTTGGAACATGGATATTTTGTTGGGATATCACAATATCTCTTATTTAATTAATGCATCTATATACTTGGTAAAGCGTGGAAGGCTCGGCCTTATGTCTGGTGTTTTGTTCCACTCTTACCGCCCTTGTTTCCGTCATACCGGTGTTATGTTCCTTGATTTTGTGTTCCTTACACGCTTGGGTTATAATGGGAACCCCTTGACAGTTCGCCTTGAATAAAACTCCTCCAGCAAGGCCCAACCTTGGTTTTACCATTTGCCACCTAGCCCTTTTTCCCTTGGGTCGGCCAACCCAAGGGTCATCTTTATTTTAACCCCCCCGGGCCAGTGCTCCTCTGAGTGTTGGTCCAAACTAGAGCACCGTGCAGGGCCATCCCTTGGCAACTTGGGTTATGTCAGCTCCTGTACGTTTAGCTTATCCGGTGTGCCCTGAGAACGAGATATGTGCATCTACTATCGGGATTTGTCGGCACAGCGGGTGGTCTTGCTGGACTTGTTTTACCATTATTGAGATGTCTTGTAACCAGGATTCCGAGTCTGATCGGATTGTCTTGGGAGAAGGAATATCCTTCATTGAACATGAGAGCTTGTGATGGGCTAAGTTGGGACACCCCTACAAGGTTTTGAACTATCGAAAGCCGTGCCTGTGGTTATGGGCAGATGGGAATTTGTTAATGTCCGGTTGTAGAAAACCTGAAAGTTATCTTAATTAAAATGCATCAACCACGCGTGCAGCTGTGATGGTCTCTTTCCGGCGGAGTCCGGGAAGTGAACACGGTGTTGGAGTTATGCTTGAACAAAGTAGTGTAGCGTCACTTCTTGATCACTTCTAGTTCGCGACCGTGCTTTGCCTTCTCTCCTTGCTCTCATTTGTGTATGTTAGCCACCATATATGCTTGTAACGCCTGGATAATCATCCTACAGTAATCCCACGCTAATCATGCCATGACAGCTCGGTTACTGTTGCTAACCTTGCAATGATTCGAAACCGTTTCAAATTTAAATTCTAAATAAGGCAAATGACAAAAGTTTTCAAAATATTAAACAAAAATGTTCGGTGTGTGACAAATATTGCTAGGGTAATTATAGTAAAGAAAACACACTTTTATAAAATGCCTAAATGACTTAAAAAGAAATAAAACAGAAGGAAAATAAATAAAAGAAAGAAAATGCAAAAGGGAAAAACAAACAGAAAAAAAAACCATTGGGCCGTGGCCT
>NC_057809.1:283592836-283601918 GCF_018294505.1 Triticum aestivum
GCTTCCCCGCCTCGGCTCGCCCACCGGCCGCCCACGCCGTCCGTGGCTCGCGCGTGGCCACCCCAGCTTTCCCCTCAACGCGCCCGCCTCCCTCCCGCCGCAGTGGTCGCGCCCCTCCCGCTGCCTTCTCTGCTGCGCTCGTCGGCGCCGTCCCGCCCCGCCTCTACCGCTGCTTGCCGTCGCCTCCATGCCACCGGGCCGCGCCGGCTCCGCCCACCGTTGCCATGGTCGCGCCACCCGGACCTCGCCACCGCTGCCTTGCTTCCCCCGCCGCTGCTGCAGCACGCCTTGCGTGCGCCTCCCCCATCGGCGCCTCCTGCCGGCGGATCCCGACGAGCCCCGCGCTCCAGCTGCGGCCACGGCCACCTGCGTCAAGCCGAGCGCCCGCACCTTCGCCCGCGTGCCCCTGGGCGTACGCCCGAATGGGGCGCGCCCATAACCGTCGCACGCGCCCTGTATGGCCTGGGCCTATGACACATGGGCCCCGCCGAGAGAATGTTTAAAAAAAAGAAAAATGATTTTAAAAAATAATAAATAAAATTAATAGTTAATTAATTAATTAACTTAATTAATCTTAATTAATTAATTAAAGAATTAATTAAACTAATTAATCTAATCAGTTAACTAAACCCTAATTAACCTAACAGAGTATGACAGGTGGGTCCCACTGTTGACTACTGACGTCAGCATGACATCATGCTGATGTCATAAGTCCAATTCTGAATTAAATTAAATAATTAATTAAATTCCAGAAATTAATAAAATCTTTAGAAAATCATATCTTTTAATCCGTAACTCGGATTCAATTATTTTCAACATGAAAGTTGCTCAGAACGACGAGACGTGCCCGGATACGCAGCCCGTTCATCTGCCACGCATCCCTAACCTATCGAACTCGCAACTTTCCCCCTCCGGCTCCTCTGCCCGAAAATGCAGAACACCGGGGATACTTTCCCGGATGTTTTCCCCCTTCGCCGGTATCACCTCATACCGCGTTATGGCACCCCTAGCACCGATACTTGTAATGTCATGCATCGCTATGCATCTGTTTGCTTAATATTTATTGTTTCTTCCCCCTCTTCTCTTGCTAGACACCGAGACCGACGTCGCTGCTACCCAGTACGACTACAGTGTTGACGACCCCTCTCACTTGCCAGAGCAACCAGGCAAGCCCCCCCCTTGATCACCAGATATCGCCTACTCTACTCTATACTGCTTGCATTAGAGTAGTGTAGCATGTTACTGCTTTCCGTTAATCCTATCCTCATGCATAGCCTGTCCTTGCTACTACTGTTGTTACCTTTACCTGCAATCCTAATGCTTAGTATAGGATGCTAGTTTATCATCAGTGTCCCTACATTCTTGTCCATCTGCCATGCTATACTATCGAGCCATGATCACTCGGGAGGTGATCACGGGTATATACTATATACTTTATACATGATACATATGGTGACTAAAGTCGGGTCGGCTCGTGCAGCACCCGCGAGTGATTCGCGGATTGGGGGCTGAAAGGACCTTTGTCCCAACGGCCCTCCGTGTGGATCTTTGTGGCGAACGACATGGCAGGTTGAGACCACCTAGGAGAGAGGTGGGCCTGGCCCTGGTCGGCGTTCGCGGTTATTATAAGATAACACGTTTAACAAGATCTTGGTGTTTGATCTGAGTCTGGCCACTGGCCTATACACACTAACCATCTACGCGGGGATAGTTCTGGGCACTCGACGTCGTGGTATCAGCCGAAGCCTTCGTGACATCAGCGACTGAGCGGCGCGCGCCGGGTTGGACCACGTAATGCCACTTCCTTTGTAATGGAGGTTGCTAGGTCTGCTCTCCGGCCGCCCTCGCAACATGCAGGTGTGCAATGGGCGATGGGCCCAGACCCCTGCACCATAGGATTTAGACCGGCGTGCTGACCTCTCTATTGTGCCTAGGTAGGGCTGCGACGTCTTGATCTTCCGAGGCCGGGCATGACCCAGGAAAGTGTGTCCGGCCAAATGGGATCGAGCGTGTTGGGAAATGTGGTGCACCCCTGCAGGGAAGTTAATCTATTCGAATAGACGTGATCTTCGGTAATAGGACGACTTGGAGTTCTACCTTGACCTTATGACAACTAGAACCGGGTACTTAATAAAACACACCCTTCCAAGTGCCAGAAACAACCGATGATCGCTCTCTCACAGGGCGACGAGGGGAGGATCATCAGTTAGGATTATGCTACACGATGCTACTTGGTGAAATTGCCATCTACTCTCTTCTCCTGCTGCAAGATGGAGGTTACCAGAAGCATAGTCTATGATAGGACTAGTTATCCCCCTCTTATTCCAGCTTTCTGTAGTTCAGTCCACATATGATACCCTTATTCCATTTGATACCAATGCATACATATGTAGTGTAGCTCCTTGCTTGCGAGTACTTTGGATGAGTACTCACGGTTGCTTTGCTCCCTCTTTTCTCCCTTTCTATACTCGACCAGACATTGGAGCCCAGGAGCCCAGGAGCCAGACGCCACCATCGACGATGACTACTACTACTCGGGAGGTGCCTACTACTACGTGCAGCCCGCTGACGACGACCAGGAGTAGTTTAGGAGGATCACAGGCAGGAGGCCTGCGCCTCTTTCGATCTGTATCCCAGTTTGTGCTAGCCTTCTTAAGTAAAACTTGTTTAACTTATGTCGGTACTCAGATATTGTTGCTTCCGCTGACTCGTCTATGATCGAGCTCTTGTATTCGAGCCCTCGAGGCCCCTGGCTTGTAATATGATGCTTGTATGACTTATTTTATGTGTAGAGTTGTGTTTTGATATCTTCCCGTGAGTCCCTGATATTGATCATACACGTTTGCGTGTATGATTAGTGTGCGATTGAATCGGGGGCGTCACAAGTTGGTATCAGAGCCGACTGCCTGTAGGAATCCCCCTTCCACACTCCTTGGCCGAAGTCGAGTCTAGACATTACAAAAACTTTTACTAATGTGGTTGTGTGCCTTACGGGCCCACGTCACCATCTGGGTGGTATTAGGATCTTTTACTCCTCGCTCCTTACTCTGGGACTCTGAACTCTCTCCTACTCGGGTTAAACAATTTTACTAACTCTAACATTAGGATCCCGTGACCACGTTCACCCCAAAGTTGGATAAGCCCTAGTTATTCTTTAGAGTAGTATTTGAACATTATCCACATTGTCATTTGACTCCTGTGAAAACATCTTTGTTTTCAGATGGAACCCACGACACAGGTCGTGCGCCACACGACGGCCATTGGTGCCTCAGGATCACCTGTTGTGTTGGTTGAGATGATGACCTATCTGAGTTATCGCTGTCACCCTGAGTACACCATCTATGAGGAGTATCAGGACTTCAACCAGGAGCAGTACCGTGCCATCGTCCACCTCTACTCTCGGGAGTATGACTCCACTACCGTGCTGCACACTGCTCATGGTGTTGGAGTGACTATCAATATGGCGGTCCGTGATGCTGCTTATGCTGCTCTAACACGTCTTCGTGGAGAGTATCAGGAGTAGGACACCTCCCCCTTCAAGCACATTGCTATCGCATCCGATGTTGGTGCGGAGGGATACTATACGGCTGCCTACTCCACTGTCACCCGAGAGCCCTTCTACCATCAGAACCTGGTTCTACATGCTGATAGGCTGGATAGAGCTAACCGAGCTCTTCGCCACGAGTTGTACACCACCCGTCAGCACCTGTATCGTGCTCTGACGCTGTTGCACCCCTCTGTCCAATCTGGTGATCTGTCGCGTTCTGTGTTCTACCCTGCCAGGACCGTGATGCCCCAGGGCGTCCGCTGGCCAGATGTGGGAGGCTACTCTCCCGCACTTGGTCCTCTCCTGCCACCTGCGCGTCGGGCTCCGCACTAGAGTATCCGCGGACCCCAGGCTACTCTCGTGGAGATCTTCCCTTCTCGTCACTACCAGCTGTCAGGCTACACCTACCTCCACAGTTCCTCCTGGGACTGATGTAGGCTTGCTTGTTAGTGTTAGATGCATTCGTCGTGAGCCTGCATGCCGCCTATGATGTTCTTAGCCTATGTACTGAACTCTGTGTACCGAACTCTATGCATGATCACTTTTGTAAGATGTGCCAACTACTATGTAGTAACTATCGTGTTCCTTTCATTATGCATATTTCATCATGAATGATTCTTGTCCTCGCAATTTCTCAATGCTAAACTACTCCTGTTATATATTAGCGGGATGGTTAGACCAGGTGGTCTTGGTCGTGGTGGCAACGCCCCACCGCTGCCTGAGTACATGGCTGGTATGATCCAACAGCTTGAGATGAATCGCCAGTTCATGGAGAATATGATGGCTCAGTTTCCTCGCCCCAATATGAACCAGCAGCCAACCCCAGTAACTCTGTAGGATTTCATGCGCCTGAACCCAACTGTGTACCGCAGCTCAACTCAGCCCCTGGATGTTGATGACTTGCTCCGTGACATCACCTATGAGATGGAGTCTGCTGATGTAGCCCCTACCAGCTATGTCACCTTTGGTTCCTTCTTCCTGAAGGGACCCGCAGCTCAATGGTGGGACAGCCACAGGCATACTCTGCCAGTTGGAACAATCATCACCTGGCCAGACTTCCAAGCTGCCTTCCGTGCTCGCTTCATTCCTCAGGGAGTCATGGACCGGAAGAAGCGCGAGTTTCGCAACCTCACTCAGGGCAACAAAACTGTGGAAGCTTATCAGCGGGAGTTTCTGGATCTGTCCTGCTATGCTGAAGAAGACATTGCAACTGATGCATGCAGACATGAGAAGTTCCGTGATGGCCTTCAAGCTAATATCAAGCTCGCACTTCTAGTGCATGACTTTGCTGATTTCGCCACCTTGGTGAACAAGGCCATCAATGCCGAAACTGGTCTGTAGGAACGCCAGAGCTCTCACAGGTGCAACCATGACACGGGCTCATCTTCGGGCCCATCCTTGCAGAAACATAGGATATGGATTCCCAACAGCATGTACCAGCCCACTGCACCTGCTCCAAGGAAGTCCTATGCTGCACCGCGTCTGCCTCCCCCACCATCTAGGCAGCCAAGGCTTCCAGCTCCACCACCCCAAGCTCCTGTTCCCACTCCCAATAATGGTCTGTGCTACAAGTGTGGCCAACCAGGTCACCTCGCCAGGAACTGCTTTCAGAACCAGAATCAACTGGCCCTTCCTGCAACTAGCCGTGGAAGCAACCAGCCCCGCAACAACAATGCCAAGTCTTATGGTCATGTTCATGCCAACCACGTTGATCTCAATGAAGTTCTAGACCAGCCCGCTACTATGATGGGTACACTCCTCGTAAATTCAGCACCAGCATCTGTTTTATTTGATACAGGTGCATCACATCCATTCATGTCAGAGGATTTTGCATTCATTCATGGAATTAAAAGCGAGGACATGAACACTTCGCTATTAGTACACACTCCCGCGGGCCAATGTCGGACCTCCATGATTTGCAATGACGTCCCCGTTGAAATCGAAGGACTGGAATTCCTTGCCTCTCCCATCGTACTGAAGTCCTGTAGCATTGACCTCATTCTGGGAATGGATTGGTTGAAAGCGCATACTGCTTCTATAGTTTGCGCCACTAAGGTCGTCCATCTGCTACACCCTTCTGATGAAATAATTGCTTACCAAGCTCATCTAGTTCAGAACGCCGAGGCACGGCTTTATGCCTTGAATGCATTGAACGCTGCACCACTCGAGGGCATTGAAAACATTCCCATCGTTCTTGAATTCCAAGACGTCTTCCCAGAAGAACTTCCAGGTATTCCCCCTGCTAGAGCTGTCGAATTCATCATCGACTTGAAACCCGGCACCACCCCTATAGCTAAACGACCCTACAGGATGCCGCCGCATGAACTCATTGAGCTTAAGGAGGAAACTGACAAATCTCTTGTCAAAGGTTTCATTCGCCCAAGTTGCTCTCCTTGGGGAGCACCTTCTCTCTTTGTTAAGAAGAAGGATGGGACAAACCGATTAGTCCAAGACTACCGTCCTATAAACCAAGCTACCATTCAGAATAAATATCCTCTTCCTCGGATCAATGATCTTTATGATCAACTGGCTGGTTCATCAGTGTTCTCCAAACTCGACTTGAGGTTGGGTTACCACCAGATCCATGTTCGTGAAGAGGACATCCCAAAAACCGCCTTCGTGTCTTGGTATGGATCATACGAGTACACCGTCATGTCATTCGGCTTAACGAATGCTCCAGCCACCTTCTCTCGTCTGATGAACTATATATTCATGGATTACTTCGAAAAGTTCGTTGTGGTTTATTTGGACGATATCCTTGTATTTTCGAAGAACAAGGAAGAACATGTTGAACATCTCTGTCTTGTGCTGGAAAAGCTTCGAGAGCATCAACTGTATGCTAAGTATTCCAAGTGTGAATTCTGGCTCTCCGAAGTAACCTATCTTGGGCATGTCATCTCCAAGGATGGTATTGCCGTCAACCCTGAACGAGTTCAGGCTATTCTCGATTGGACTCCTCCGAAGAATGTCAAGCAAGTCCGAAGTTTTCTCGGTCTCGCCAGCTATTGCTGTCGATTCGTCAAGAACTTCTCCAAGATTGCCAGGCCTCTGACTAATTTTTTGCATAAGGGTGTCAAGTTCGAATGGACAGACAAGCGTCAGGAAAGTTTCCAGGCGCTTAAAGACAAGTTGACTTCTGCCCCAGTGCTTGCTCCACCTGATACTAAGAAGGACTTCGTCATTTACTACCACGCTTCCCGTCAAGGATTAGGCTGTGTCCTAATGCAGGAGCGTAGAGTGATTGCTTATGCCTCTCGTCAACTGCGCCCTCACGAAGAAAACTACCCAGTTCATGACCTCGAGCTTGTTGCTGTCATTCGTGCACTAAAGCAATGGCGACATTACCTTCTCGGTAATTGTTGCGAAATCTTCATCGACCACCGAAGTCTGAAGTATCTGTTTACTCAGCCAGATCTGAACCTCCGTCAGCAGAGATGGATGGAGACTGTTGCAGACTTTGACGTGGGTATATCCTATACCCCCGGCAAGGCTAATGTAATGGCTGATGCCTTGAGCCGCAAGTCTTACTGCAATCACCTCCAGGTTCACAAAGTTCAGCCGTCGCTTGTCGAAGAATTTAGAAAGCTGAACCTTCATATTTTTCCCCCTTGTGCACTTGCTCCCCCTGCCCCGGAGTTCCACAAGATGAATCTTCATGTTGTTACTAAGGGTTCTCTAAATACCCTACTTGTCGTACCAGATCTCGTAGCTGGTATAAAGACTATTCAAGTTTATGACTCTAAAGTCCATAAGATTAAACACCATCTAGCAGAAGGAAAACCCTCATTCTTCACTATCGTCGATGATGGCGCCTTGTACTTCAAAGGCCGCCTAGTGGTACCATGTTCGAAGAAAAACCTGTATAAGACTAAAAGGGTTATGAAAGAAGCTCATGATACGCCTCTGTCCATCCATCCTGGTAGTACAAAGATGTACCAAGATATTCATCAAAGATTCTGGTGGTCTAATATGAAGCGGGACATTGCTCGTTATGTTGCTGAGTGTGACGTTTGCCGTCGTATCAAAGTAGAACATCAAAGGCCTGCTAGAACTCTGCAACCTATCTCTATTCCTAAATGGAAATGGGACCATGTTGAAATGGACTTTGTCAATGGATTTCCCAAATCGCAGAAAGGTAATGATGCTATTCTTGTCGTCATTGACCGACTTTCTAAAGTTGCACATTTTCTGGCGGTCAAAGAAACGATCACTGCTAGTCATTTTGCAATTCTCTACATGTCCAGAATTGTTTCCCTTCACGGTATTCCACTCGTTATCAGTTCGGACCGTGGCAGCTTATTCACTTCAAGATTCTGGGCAAGTTTCCAAGAAGCTGTGGGAACCCACCTGTCATTTAGTACTGCGTTTCATCCTTAGTCGCAAGGGCAAGTTGAACGTGTCAACCAAGTTCTCGAAGACATGCTTCGAGCTTGTGTTATTTCCTTCGGCAAGAAATGGGAGGAATCTCTCCTGTATGCTGAGTTCTCTTATAATAATAGCTATCAAGCTAGTCTGAGGATGTCCCCCTTCGAAGTGCTATATGGGCGAAAGTGTCGAACCCCTCTAAACTGGTTAGAAACTGGGGAACGTCCACTCTTCGGTCCGGATATTATCCAACAGGCTGAAGAACAAGTTCGCATTATTCACGAGAATCTCAAGACTGCTCAGTCACGTCAGAAAAGTCAGTATGACCGTCATCACCAAGACATGGTCTATCAACCTGACGAAAAGGCTTATCTTCGAGTTACAACAATGAAGGGTGCTCAACGCTTCGGGATCAAGGGCAAGCTAGCTCCTCGCTATATCGGTCCCTTCACTATTCTCGAAAGGCGTGGAAAAGTGGCATATCAACTGGAGCTTCCGTCAAACCTTTCTCAAGTTCATGATGTGTTCCACGTGTCACAACTCCGACGATGCTTCAAGGATCCAATCCGAGCAGTGGATCATGAAGTCCTCGAATTGCAACAGGACCTCTCCTATAAAGACCATCCGGCCCACATTCTCGACCAAGCTGAACGCTGCACACGGCAGAAGGCGATCAAGTTCCTCAAAGTCCAGTGGTCGCATCACTCTGAAGATGAAGCCACTTGGGAACGCGAGGACCGCCTGCGTAATGAATTCCCCGCACTGTTTCCCTCTACCTCCTAAATCTCGGGATGAGATTTCTTGTAGTGGAGGAGATTTGTAACGCCCGAATAATCATGCTACAGTAATCCCACGCTAATCATGCCATGACACCTCGGTTACTGTTGCTAACCTCGCAATGATTCGAAACCGTTTCAAATTTAAATTCTAAATAAGTCAAACGACAAAAGTTTTCAAAATATTAAACAAAAATGTTCGATGTGTGACAAATATTGCTAGGGTAATTATAGTAAAGAAAACACATTTTTATAAAATGCCTAAATGACTTAAAATGAAATAAAACAGAAGGAAAATAAATAAAAGAAAGAAGATGCAAAAGGGAAAAACAAACATAAAAAGGAGAAAACCCATTGGGCCGTGGCCCAACTGGGCCAACCCAACAGGCCCAGC